>NC_049553.1:2177949-2187949 GCF_013358815.1 Electrophorus electricus | reverse complement strand
ACAAATACACACACACACACATACACACAAATACACACTCGCCTACAGTGTCAAGCCACCAATCTCTTGTGGTATAAAAATACCACGGAGATCAAAGACACAAACTCTCTCACACACTAAGGAAGATGATCGATGATGAGAGGTTCAGTAAACATAGGCTGATTCACACTCCTGAGTCCCTGAAACTTTTCATTGGCAAATCAATTATTAACCCTGTCTGATAATATTCCAACAATATAAGAACATCTTATCAAGTAAACCTAGTGAGTAAAAATTACCAAAAAACCTAGTAGTCAAATCTTAATTTAGTGTTCACCTTAATGGAAGTGAACATATATCCAATATGAAAACTTGTACTACATTTTTTGTTTCAGTCTCATACACATTTATGGTATTTAGCAGATGCACTTATCCAGAGCAACTTACGAAAGCAAGTGGTCATGCATTGCATCAGCTGTGCATCGGATCCATGTCTCCCACATGGCAGGCTAGAATTCTACCACTGAACCACCCATGCTCAGGCACAGCCCAGCTGAATGTTCCACACTGGTCTCTCATCTGAATCTTCTACACTGGTCTGTTTAAGCTGTGCTGGTGCTGGCCCAGACTGTCACCTCAATGTTACCTTCCTGCTTTGGGTCCAACATCCGCTGACTCATCCAATATATACTGAATGTTCCACCTACTGTTCTGTACTGTACCATTCTGTAGAAAATTCCCCACCAAGGAAATTAGGCATGAGCATTATCTCACACAGCTACATATTTTGCCTATTTGTACTAAGGTCATCCAACAGGAAACAATCATTACTTCTGTCTTAGTGACAATAAGGGTTAGTTCATTTTTAGCACAAAACTAAGCAATGTGGAATATTAAGCAAATTACCTTCAACGTTTACGTATCTTACATATCAGTTTCAAACTTCCCCAGATATCTGTAGACATTTAAATAAGTGAATATATGCCCTAAGAATATGCTACATAAAATATGTGGTTTCACTTGAATGTTTGAGCCTGCTACCACTAGTCTCTACTCCTGCTAATAACTGGCCTTCATGAAGTTATTCACCTTGCTAATGGACATGTTGCAGATTTAAGTTTTTATCTGTTTTGCTGTTGTTTTTGTTGTTTAGCTTTTTCTCCCATATTTGGCCCATTCTATAACAAGTTGGTATGTTTAGCAGCTATATTTAATTGTAATAGTAATAGCAATAATTGTAATAATAGTTGTAGCATTTATAGAGGCAATGAAGTTATTTTCTGTAGGATAATTTAGTGTTGAAAACAGTGTTAAGTTCTGGATGTGAATCTTTATAGTCTTTCATGGGTTGTTGGGTTTGAGTGACATGCTTGGAGTGACAAGCTTTGTGGCTCCATGCAGAGTTCAAACATTTGGATTGGCTCTGACCAGCTAACTAACTGTCTTGCAGAACCTCAAATGGTTCAAAATCCTTTAGTTCATATGCATCCCAAAAATTCCTTACCGCAATTATTTACAATGACTTTTTTTTCTTGTAGAACTGCAAAACTTGTAAAAGTGCTATTATTAAATAACTGCTGAGGAAAATAAGATTAGCCAAAGGAAACTGCCTAGTAGCCTTCTTTAGTCAACCAACATCATGATCTTGAAGTGATCAAGTATTTAGACAAATAGGCCTAAATGAAACAATGAAAGAATAGCAGGACCTCTGTATTTTGACCTTGCATGAACTTTGAGACATTTCTGGACCATAAGGAAGACAGAACCATTCTATAATTATTCAAAATTATTCAGTGAAAAACAGGATTATATTTAACATTTATTTATAGCATCTCCATGTGAGCTTTCTCCCAAGTAAATAAGTAATAAATATACATTTCAAAAGTACAATGATCTATTCTCAGTGCAGACACCACTAATGACATAAATATTAATATTTTTATGCCCTGCAATTCACAATTGCACACTTTTAAGAAAGTATTTTTAGCAGCAACAGTAAAAGAAAATATGTTGTACCAAACAGTTCAGTCTCTGGTTTGACCTTAGGAGGTATTTGCTCATGTGAGGTGGAGCAGTGAAGGTACAGATGATCTGTGGTCATGTTGTATTTGTGGTCAGTGTTGCTCTTTAGGCTGGAGAGGATTGAGGTACTGGTCAAACTCACTGCGGTCCAGCTGGTCTAGCATGTCCACCTGGACCTGCTCCAGGTAAAAATCTAGTGATGGTCCTCCAGAACACAGCACGCATGAACACACCTCTGTCCTTCGCCAATCACGGTGCTCTCCCCTCTGCTGCCCAGCATACTGGGAACTGTAGTATGGCTGGGATTCTGTGGAGCACATAGCTTGCTGTGGATATGCAAAGGAAGAATTCATGTACCCTTCTCCATCAGAGAACATTACCCCTCCGGTTGTATATGTTGCCCCATTCTGAGGTGGAGTGGGGTGACTTGGGAAAGTCAGGCCAGGTGGGTGTGTGTACGAGCTGGAGAGAGTATGTGAGTGTGTGTATGGATACTGGAGGCCTTGGTTTTGGAGCATATAGCTGAGGTGGAGGTTAGAGGAAGCACTGCTCTCGCTAGGAGGAGTCTTGCTGCCACGCCTGTTGGTCTTGCGGCGACGGGGGCGGTATTTGTAGTTGGGGTGGTCGATAGTATGCTGGACCCTCAGCCGCTCTGCCTCTTGCATGTATGGACGCTTCTCAGCCAGAGACATGGCTTTCCATGTTTTACCTACAAAGAGACACCAGAAGAAAATGTGGAACAAAAGCTTATCTGCCATGCTTAAAAATAATAAGTTCACTGGCACACTTTGCTTTGGACCATTAAATTTACCAACCTCCTTGTTTAATCAACAACGTGGGTGGGGGTGGGTGTTTGTGTGAGTGGGTGTGGGTGTTTGTGTGGGTGGGTGTGTGTGCATACTTACCTCTGTTAATGTGCGTGCGTGTACGTGCGTGTGTGTGTATACTTACCAAGTATTTTACTGAGGTCAGTGTTCTCCAGGTCGGGGTTAAGTTGCGCAAGACGTCTGCGTTCCTCTTTCGTCCAAATGATGAAGGCGTTCAAGGGCCTTCTCACTCGCGCTTCCGTCGTCGGTTTGGTTTCCGGGCTTGAGCAGCTCAGCTCAGATTCCACCGACACCGGGCTCGAAGGCCGCGAGACGGGGGAGCGTGCAGTCAAAGAAGGCTCGTGCTGCTTAGGTGGCGCGTAATAACACCGCTCTTTTTCGAGCATCTCGTTCATGGCTCTCATCTCCAGACTAGGGAGCATTCTGTCAAAGTACATGATTGCCTTAAGAGTTCGCCTGTGTCGGCCCCAGAGGTCCGGAGTGACTTTAAGCGGCGCTTGGACCAATGAGCGCGCAGAGGAGTGGATTAAAGGTGTGAGGCTTGACAGGTTTCCCACCTAAGTGATAACTCTCAAGCTCGTGGTCGACCTCAAATCCGAGACCGAGAAAAAAATTCAACCTTAATATCAAAGACAAAAACCTTTATAACCCCAGAAATGTTTACAAAATATGTTTTTGTGTAGATGATGGCGTCTAGTTTAAATATGATCGCTTGACACAAGTTAAACAAACTTCGACTATTGTAATAAAACAACAAACGCAGTGAATTCAAATCTAATATTTAATCGCATCTATTAAGGAATTGTTTATTATAAATATTTGAAAGAAGGGAATTGAAGAAACTGGGATTTTTGTCTGTCACTCACTCTTAGAGTGGTGTTGCTGTATTAACCCGTTTTAAACCCTTACTATTCAAACTATTCAAAGACGTTGCTAACATAGGCCTACGTCATTTACGCACAAATCATTTTGGCAATTCCAATTTTAGACTCGTTTTACCTAATTTTCCTGGACTTATAATATGTTTACTTTAATCACGAAATTTATTTTAATATCGTCTCTAGGTATCAATATTTGCTCGTCCCACAGACGAGAGTTCATGTTCAGTGCAATTTCACAATACCACCTCTCTTGCCACTATCTGTGGTAGATGCAGTGTTTCGGTAGAACTTTTATTCCAGAACGCTTTATTTGTCCCAGTACACGGTCATAAAATCCAATTGATAATATATATTTCATTATAAACAAATGTGTGTGCGGCGTTGGGTTGACTGAGACGTTAAGGAGCATGTGTAAAGGTTATTTTGCTAACCCCCGCTTTTTTGGAACGATAAGATTGCGCGCGGAAATCTGAAACGGTACGGAAGGAAACGTGGGCTTGGAGTGCTAGCGGGGCAGTGCGTTTTGTTCTGACACGTTTTCCCTTGGGAAGCACAAGGTGCTGGCGGTGACGAAAATACTCGATTTCTGTGCGCAAATATAGTGACAGGACTCCCTTGAAGCGAGTTAACGGTCGTTTTCTCGGTCTAAAATATATACTTTTTGCTTTAAAATACTGTGCTGCGACAAGAGCACAAACTGCATGCGTTTAGGTCATTAGCTGGCTACCTAAGCTCACAGCGGAGGACAGCAAAAAAAAAAAAAAAAAGCTTGGGGCTTGTCTAGTGCACCTGTTGCTCTTGTGTGAGACTCCAATTTGGTAAGCTATGGCAGCCATAATAGAATCATGGACCGCGTTGACACCTTGATCAAACACAGTCATCCATTCAGAACTGGCCTCACAGTTAATTCAATGACGGGAGTGATCAAGGTTTAGATTTTTATCTTACGGTCTGGCCCATGTCTGCGTGTCGGCGCAGCGAAACCTGACCCTCTCTAACAATGCAGAGACGACTGTGCGTTAATCGATACGATTTGAGAATAATACACGTTAGACAGTCTAATGATACTGCGGGTAATCGAATTGAAGTGGAGCGCCTTGTTATATCATCAAGTTCTCGAGACCCAGATGATTGAGTATTTGTTAATTGGAGGCTAATTTGATCTTCGATCAGCAGTAATGATTATGATGAAATGCCGTAAAGAGCTTTAAAGAAGAGCCCACATAACTACATTAGAACCCGTCACAATGAGACATAAGAATTAAACTCATCAGTCTAGTGTTATTTCGTGCCACAGTTAACAATAAATGGTTGTTAGATCCCTGAACTGAAATGCGCATTATGTCAGCAAGCGGGGATGATTAAAACGTCGATCAAAATGTAGGCTACACCTGATAAGTAAAATGGTTTGATTCTTTGATTTGATTAATCAGTGGATTAGGCCTATAACTACGATTAAGCCAATAAAATGGTACTATGTTATTACATGTACTCCCAAGATGAAATGTATGAACTAAGTTTAGTGTCGTACCGATAAAGCAATCACCAAAACTCTGTATGTACTCCAACAAGTTTTACATTTCCCACATGTGAATAAACTTCTTATGATGTAGGAATTTACATATTAAAAGAGGCGAAATGACAGTGGACCAATACACATTCTTTCACTGCCCTGATGCGTGTTTACACTAATAAATGATTCTCTTTTCATCTGAAAACTTGTCTTATTCACGTGCTGTTGAATTTAAGACTGGAATCCACATATGAGCGTGAAAGCGAGCACAGGCCGCGAGCTGCCGTTATGCGCGATAATGGAGTTAGTTAATTAGTACGAGCGGCTCAGCGTGACAAGAATAATGTTAGTTTCAGTAGACACTTTCGCAGATCCAGCAAATATCGTAGAATCTTCGAGCAAAGGTTGCTCATATTAAGAAGCACACTTCAATTAAAATGTATCTTGTAAATACGATACACAAGATATAATTAATAATTTATCTGGTAAATATATTTAGGTACATAATTATTTTAACAATATATTGCTTTAATAAAATATAATGACAAAGATTGTCATTAGATACATACATACACACATACATTAGCACATACATCATGTCCAAACAAATTGTGCTGAATTAAATCTATTGTACAACCAGCCCTAATATCTAAAACATATTGGTCTATCTATCTATCTATCTATCTATCTATCTATCTATCTATCTATCTATCTATCTATCTATCTATCTATCTATCTATCTATCTATCTATCTATCTATCTATCTGTCTGTCTGTCTGTCTGTCTGTCTGTCTGTCTGTCTGTCTGTCTGTCTGTCTGTCTGTCTGTCTGTGTGTGTGTGCAGGCACATGTGCATGTGATTGTGTTGACTTTTGGCTCAAATTATTTGGAATGTGGTAATCCAGAGCTGGATTCTATGTGATTGAATGGCCACTGTGGTGTGTGAATGGGGATTGTCTTGAACACAATGTTCCATTGTATTGGACAGCAGTCATATATGTGACTGAGCAGAACAGTGTCAGAACAGAACAGAGCCAGAGTCTGCAAGGAGCTCTGGAGAACCTACCACACTTATTTCACTTAGAGATCACTTACTGGAATACAATCTGGAAATACTGGGTCTAACAGAGCTGACTGGATTTACACGTTGGATAATGTGGAGGGAATAGCTTCACTGATTCTGACTGGATGGTTTGATTCAGTACAAGGCTGCGTGGAGACAACATCTGTGTAAGGGTTGCAACAATAACTCTGAGACATTTTGGTGGGATGTATTATATTTGCAAGCTGTTTGATCTTATCTGTATGATGAATATGTGGTAGAACCAGAGTGTGTGTATAATGAAGGTTTGGCCTTACAAACTTCATCAGATGTGAAAACCAGTGCTCTGAGTGCCAGGTTGCTTGTATGTCTGGAGTTTTGACAGAGGATACTCAAATGAGGAGGGACAACATTACTTTACTGCAATATGTAGAGTCACATTTGCATAGACAGCTTTATCACATGCAGTCTATGTTTGTGTGTGTGTGTGTGAGTGTGTGTGAATGAGAGTTACTACAGCACTTCCATATAATGCTGCATTAAATGGGCATTGTGTTTGTATCACTGTTGCATTGTGATTGTGTCAGCAGGTAGTGGAATCAGGTGGGTAAATAGTCAGTATTCAAGTCATCCTCTCTCCCTCTTTTTCTACCACTCCTGCAGATAAGCAGGTGAGTATGAATACAGCCTGAGTGTATTGGCCCACAACCCCCTCCTCAAACAGGAGTCTAGTCTGTAAGACACACACACACACACACACACACACAGACCCAGACACATGCACGTGCACACACACAAACACACACACACACACACACACACACACACACACACACACACACACACACACACACACACACACAGGATTACAAGATCCCCGGGGCACTGTGCTTACAGAGCCCTCATTAGTGAAACACAATGACACCCCACCTCCTAAAGTACATAATAAACCTACACAAACACACACACACACACCTGAAAATTCATTAATTTATTGAAATCTGAACTAATTTTGTAAGTGGCTTTGCATTTCAAAATTCATACAGTCCCAAAGGGATAGAGTGATTGACTCTCCATGAAGTATGAAATGAAAAATACCTCATACCCTAAATAATAAACCATTGACTGAATATAAAGAGCCTTTCCTCATTCAAGCTCACAGAAGACGTCCCATTGACCCTTCACTTATATCTGTTCTTAAAGCCTCAGCTGAAGGTGCAGTCCTGGAACAGTTTGGGATTTATAACTCACTAGCATTCAGTGCTAATGTGGAATTGTATTCTAGTTTGAGTATGTGATAAGACAGCATTATCAGACACTGGCCCTCCTGAAACTATTGTTCACCTCTCAACCAACTGTGATCTACTACTGTATGTCACAGCAGGCTACTGCACTATATTCAGCTCTGATTCTAACACATAAGCATTCAAAGAGGTATCCCTCACACACACTTTTGATAATATCATTGGGGGATTTCTTGCTAAATCCTGCATCTACTCTGCTTTTAGTGAATAATGCATTTCATGAAAAATGTCTGAAAAAGAAAAAGAAGAAATTCGATTATTATCACTGAATTGGTTAGGTTAACTTAGTTAATCAACCTTTTTTTATACAGCTAAGACACTATATTGTGTTTGTCTCAGATAAAACAAGGCAACTCAAAAGCCTGCTTTTTTCAAAGGCTTTTTCTCTATTATTGAGTCAAGCTTCTGTTCTGAGATCCAATTAGGCTACATAAATAAAGCAAATGATGACTCACTGAGACATAAGATCAGTATTACATGGCCTAAGTATTACAGTTGCCTAAAATAAAGTCTATATCTTATACATTTTATACAATTTACCGTATCAATAGGCTTGCACGATTGCGCTCGGATGAATCTTTTATTCTTACAAAAACGCGCGTTCACGCATACACGCACACGCGCATGTGAGTTAGTATTGTCAGTCCCACGGCGCATTCAAACTGCCTCTCTGCTGCTTTGAAGATAAGCGCTGGTGTTCGCTCATAAACAGTGATTGTAGGCTCGCTTTCCTGAGATCTTGATTTATTTAGAGAGTTTCGCTGAAAGGATTCTGGGCGCTTTTCCTGCCCTTTTCTGGCCATGTAAATATCTCCTCGTGCGGACTCAGTTTATTATTGGCGGCAGGAAAGCACTCCATCATACGCACGGCCACCCTCGGGTAACCTCAAGGCCTCGTACTGTAGACGGATTACACAGAAGTGCATGGGTTTGAGACAAAAAAGGAAATCAAAAGGTTCAAAATTATCAGTCCAATACTAAAACAGTGAGGAATGTTTGAAATACTTGACAATTGCATGTATATAAATGTTTCATTTAAAAAAACGTATTGCGTGATGAAACTTTTTTTTTTTTTTTAGTATAAATGAAGATTCAGTCGAGATGGATGCATCTGCGTCATATTATTCTTATTAAAGAAAGAGAATTATTAGGTTTACACAACATCTCTCCTCGGTCACACAACACAAACATGTGCTTCCTTAGATAAATCGGCACAGCAGCAGACTGAGGCCGCGTCCCTTACGACAATTTCTGCAAGCATGCGCTATATATAGATGGTGGTGACAACAAATGGGCTAAAATGTAACATATATATATATAAAAAAACATTTATCTTGCAAAATGTACTGATATGTGTAATCTATCCTATATGCCACGCTTATAGTACACATATATTAAACAATTTCCAAACATAACGCATAGGTTATCCAAGCAGCCTGAATATATGACTGTAAATGATTATCATCGCAAAGTGCAGTGCATGAATTACCAATTATTTTACAGATACAACTAAATAGACAATACGCGTCAGATTATTTGACTAATATTTAGTCAAGTACGTATTGTCAGGTTGAGTGAAGTATTTATGACATTTAGACAACCTTTATTCCCTTAGTTCTTCAATCTTCTGATGGAATGCGATCAGAATTCCAGGAATGTGTTGGGTCCCGAGGGCATTTTAAGTAGCCATCGTGAGCTTCATTTGGAAAATATGCAGGAAATGTGTCGCTACAATACTTTTGATGGGCCCTGAGGATTTCGCAAAAAACCTAGCCATTCTGGACAAGAATCGAGCCGCTTGCACGCAGCAGGTTTTAACTGAGCAACACGGACCCGTGTTTCTGTGCTGACTGAAGGCGGAGGCCAGGATACAGCTGTAGGTAACACCACGCTCACAGCCACTTGCCTTGCCGCTCCACCCCGCCCCCCTCTTGCAGCTGGTTCCTGTTTTCAGACCCTAATAGTTCTTATCCCCCCTCCCCCCATTTCCCGCTCACCTGCTTCGGTCGGCATTTCTTCCACACCAACTTCTCTGTGAGATACGCACCATATTGTAACCATTAAGAAAAGACACGAATTATACAAAATGATACTAAAAACCAGGCATACGTCAAGTATGGTTGTGTGGACATGTGTTCACAATCAATAGCTAAGGATCAGCAATATATTTATTACTAGTGAATGTAAATAATAATACATATTTACATATTCAAAGGTTATTCAATGAAATTGGCATATTGTGTGTAAATGAGTTACATGAAACATTATGAATTATAGTACTCCAACAAATCCTTGTCGGTGGGTTTCAGTATCTTCTTTTCTGCCATGTTCACTACCCAGCCCGGTGCCAAACCAAAAAAAATCTGTCGGGGGTCCTTCCGCTCTGCCAACATTTTGCAAGCAGTCTCCAATGAAATATTTGGTAAAGTGTA